>NC_135317.1:109470005-109503212 GCF_048772815.1 Callospermophilus lateralis | reverse complement strand
AAGGTGAGGGGCACACCACAGCAGGGCTGCAGCCAGGGGGACAGCAGGGACAGGGTGAGGGGCACACCACAGCAGGGCTGCAGCCAGGGGGACAGCAGGGACAGGGTGAGGGGCACACCACAGCAGGGCTGCAGCCAGGGGGAGAGCAGGGAGAGGGTGAGGGGCACACCACAGCAGGGCTGCAGCCAGGGGGGACAGCAGGGACAGGGTGAGGGGCACACCACAGCAGGGCTGCAGCCAGGGGGAGAGCAGGGAGAGGGTGAGGGGCCCACCACAGCAGGGCTGCAGCCAGGGGGGACAGCAGGGACAGGGTGAGGGGCCCACCACAGCAGGGCTGCAGCCAGGGGGGACAGCAGGGACAGGGTGAGGGGCACACCACAGCAGGGCTGCAGCCAGGGGGACAGCAGGGACAGGGTGAGGGGCCCACCACAGCAGGGCTGCAGCCAGAGGGACAGCGGGGACAGGGTGACGGGCACACCACAGCAGGGCTGCAGCCAGGGGGGACAGCAGGGACAGGGTGAGGGGCACACCACAGCAGGGCTGCAGCCAGGGGGACAGCAGGGACAGGGTGAGGGGCACACCACAGCAGGGCTGCAGCCAGGGGGGACAGCAGGGACAGGGTGAGGGGCACACCACAGCAGGGCTGCAGCCAGGGGGGACAGCAGGGACAGGGTGAGGGGCACACCACAGCAGGGCTGCAGCCAGGGGGACAGCAGGGACAGGGTGAGGGGCACACCACAGCAGGGCTGCAGCCAGGGAGACAGCGGGGACAGGGTGACGGGCACACCACTGGTCCCGCTGTTCAGAAGAAAGCGTGAGACTGGAAGCCTGTTGTGCTAAGGCACACACCTCAGCTTGCGTGTGGATCGTGTTCCAAAGGTGTCTGTGTAACCTGGGTGTTCAGAACTGGCAACCTGATTTCTCCACAAGCCAATGGCTCAAGGCTAAGTTCAGCTAAACTTATCTTGGGTTTTGATTTAAGAAGACTATTGAAATTTGTCCTTCTGTGGGGACCGATGTGACGCACTGAGGAGGAGGAAGGGAGGACGTCCATCTGGCCAGGGAACTTCAGTTACATATGGAGCAGGAAACTGAGAGAACCCTCTTGAGAACGAGGTAAGCCGGACGCCATCTGAGGCTGGAGCCGTGCCCAGGCTGGGCCCCTCTGGCCCTGCTCACAGTGAGGCCACAGAGGTCTCACCTTTCCCATGGTGTGAAATCCTCCTCCACGTGAGTAAGGGAACCTCCTTCAAGAGGGCTCAGTGTCTGGACACTGGCGATTTTACAGGTCCCACCTCATCCAACTGCGGCCACGTACTAAAGAAAAGTGGACGCCCCATTTTTAGGATCTCGGTGTACATGCGTGGCAGAGCAGGCTCCACCAGGCTGAAGACATTTCTTATGCATATTTGCATAGTGGCACAAGCGGTCAGTGAGTTTGGATCTACTCTGTTATGTGGAGCTTACAATAACCTGGGACATAGGCAAGGCCAATATTGCAAGATGAAAAACTAAAACTTCTGGAAGTTCTGCTGCCTGCCACATTCACCATGGTCATCAGATAGAGAACCGGGCCAGAAGCCGTCACTCGACTCCAAATGCAGTGACCGTTCTGCCATGAAAAAAAAATGTTAGGCTAAAACAGAGGAACCATGGACTCGGGGAGACAGAAAGTTCTCCTAGTCAGTGAGATTGGTGCAGGTTCAGACTGCCACCCTCTTTTCCACATGTGACCCCTGAAACGGGCCTGGAACCTGAACTGGCTGCCCAGTTCAACTCACACCCGCTAGAGTGACCAAGGCCTCTCCACTCAGAAGCACTCGAGCCCAACAGTCATGACCTGTTGCCAACTGACCTGGACCCTCTGGGCCTTTCCACCACGTCCGTCCTCCATCTGTTCCCAGGACCTGCACGTGAACAGAAAATGACCCATGACATGAAGGAGCTCATGAGTGAGATTTCTATTTTGATCCAGCCAAACACTGAATGATCAAGACTTCAACAGGGAACTAATGTCATGTTAGTTGTGAATAAGTGTCTTAAGTGTGTGTTTGCTTTTATACCTCTGGATGCCACTGTGGTCCTCTGGAGCTGAGCTCCATCAGTGGCTCGGTTGATGAACAGCCTGGTGCAGTCTGACGACATCAGCTAACATACCGAGACTTGTACAGACTTCGCCCAGACCCGTCGGGCAACGCTCAGCTTTCCCTTACGCAAGTCAGCGAACAGCACTTAACTTGAAAATTTGTAGACAATTAACTGAGCTCCTATTTGTGGAATTACCTAATACACCAAGAAAAAAAGGGTTGCTCATAAATAGAGTGTTACATAGCTAGTCTTTAGGCTTTTTTCTGGGAAAATAGAAAGTTGGTTCTAGAATTACAACCAGTTCTATCTGTGATCACCCTTTCCTGACCACACTACCGTTGAGCGCAGCGTCTCATTCCCATCCCGAATCTGGCTTGGTGTTGCCCGTGAGCCTTTTATTTAGCTCCGGCTCCCTCCCTTGCAGGGTGTCCACCAAACTGTACTTCCTTGTCCAGATCTATAAGAGACTGTGTTCCCCTGTGGGGAATCTGTGTGGGTGGACGCTCGTTACGGTTTAGACACGAGGTGGCCCCCAAAAGCTCATGTGTGAGACACTGTGGAAGGTTCACAGGTGGCATGATTAGCTCATGAGGACTTTAACCAGTTAGTGGATTAATTAACTGTGACTGCAGGCAGCTAGGGTGTGGCTGGAGGAAGTGGGCCACTGGGGACGTGCCATCACCTCCACCACGCCCTTCCACTCATCCTGGGCCCAAAGCAATGGACTCAGCCATCGATGGACCAACCTGGAAACTGTGAGTCAGAATAAACTCTTCCCCTCTGACTGCTCTGGTGGGTTCTGGACACAGTGAGCTGGTGCTGACCAACAGCCTCCTCCCAGGACCCATGCACGGCGTTGGCCACACTGCCTTGCAGATCCAATGACCTACCTAGTTAAAACCTGTGTTCCAGTGGGCACACTTAATGGTGGGTAAACCGAGGAGATTATGGAGGGAAAGTCCAAGAAAACCAAGTTTTCAAAACCGTGTTCAAAGTTTAATCTCAAGCTGAATTCCACAAACACAAAAACCAAGAGAAGCTGGGGAGTGCTCATCTTTCCCACCCAGTCCCGGTCCTTCACAGCCGAGCCCTCCCCGACAGACGGCAGCCGGCACATTCATGTAAAACCCCTCGCATCCTCGTCTACCGAGGGCCACGGGACCAGGCTCCCACTTTGAACCCAACACAGACCTCCCTGAACGTCCTCCAGCACTGAAGCCTGTCGCCCAGCTCAGCCCCCACTGCTGTCTGGACACGGGGTGCCCCCACTGGGGCGAAGGACAGCATGAACTCAGAGCCGGGAGGCACGGAGTCTAGGTGTCCCAGGTCGGGCCACGGAACTCTCCATCTGGATCTTTGGGTAGAGTGTCGAGGAGGTGAATCAAAACTCTACTCTCTGATGTCAAAGGACCTGAAGTTCTCAACTCAGGATATGCTGAAAACCAAAATGGGGGCTGGGGGTAGAGCTCAGTTGGTAGAGCGCTTTCTCGCATCATAAGGCCCTGGGTTTGATCCCCTGCACCAAAAGGAAAAAACTAAACATTAAAAAAAAAAGAAAAAGAAAGAGAAAATGGGTAGGAGGCTGTGGTGGGCCCCATGACCACCTTCAGGTTCTTCTAGGACTACAGCAGAGCCCCTGAGACCAGGGAGAGACCACTGCCCACACCTGACAGCTGGTCACCCTGGGAATTGTCCTGGCTGGCGTAAGCCACCTTGTCTGAAGTGACACCCCTCCTTCCCAGACAGCAGCACCTGCTGTAGGTCAGCCCGGAGCCGTCCGGCAGCCTTGCCTGGCTCGGCCAGTGCAGGCCCTCCACGGGGCGCCCTGTGGGACGGCTGAGCCTGGGGTTCAGCTGCCGGCTTCGGCTGCTCCCTTCTGCTCACCGTTCTGCAGAGGCCTGCTGGGCGGCTCCTCCCACTCAGCCTGCTGCACAGGGTGTCCTGCTCAGGCAGCTGCCCAGGGAACGGGACCCAAGAAGGAGAGGCCCTGTCCTCCTCCCGAGTGCTCTGATAGTCCCGGGAGGCCTCCTCCTTGGGGAAGGCAGGGGCTGGTACAGAGCACCCACCACGCACGTCCCGCTGTGCAGAACACCGGCTGGTTCCACCCGCTCACCCACAGCCAGCCTGCGCCCTGCTGAAAGAGTAGGAACCCCTACCTGATAAGATGTTCCGTTCTCAGCCACCAGTCCCAAGTCCGGGACTTCACGTTGCTTATTTTGGGAGCTGAGCAGTCAGGTGCCCCTTGAAGACCCGTGAGCCAGGGGTCGGGTGCAGCACCCACTGCACTGCCTGGTCAGTGGAGAACATCACAGGACAGGGCCGCATGCTCACTGAAGGCACCACGCTGGCCAAGTCCAGGTCTCGGCCCACCACTGGTGACTGTGTGGTCTGGGGAGTTGCTCGACCTAGTCTCTGTATCCTGGTGTTTCAGATGGGCCTAGTGACAACTTGCCATCAGGAGTGACAGGTAACACACAGGAAGGAGTCAGCAGCCATCCAGGGACGGTGGGCTCCCAGGGAAGGTCCGCTCCACTGGGAATCCCTCCTCAGTGTTAGCCATGCCTTGTCCACTGGTGGCCTTGCCTTTCCTTGCTGACCTGGGCACCCGCCTGCCTTGGGGCCTGCTACGTCTTTTTCTGCATCACTTACACAAAGTGGTCCTTTTGAGTCTCATTCACGCAGTTACTTCTTTCTCCTAGAATTAATATTCTTTCCTTGTCTTTAATGAGTTTCATTCGTCTGCGGGGAGTGCGTCTCACAGACGGGCCCTCTTTATTGGGAAATAAGCCCGCAAACCCTCTCCCGCTTACTGGTCTGCACAGTGAGCTCGGTTCCGGAGCTGCCCCCCTTTTCTGGAAGGACCTGCTAGTCAACATTTCAGGCTCCACAGGTCTGGAGATCTCTGTCGCAGTCACTCAACATGGCATTACAGCGTTGGGGACAACGTGTGAACAGATGTGCTGGCAGCGTTCCAGTACAAGGCTATCTTCAAAATAGGTGGCAGAAAACACTTAGCCTCCGGCTGCAGCTCGCTGGCGGCTCCTCCTCCTTTTCCTGGGAAATTGATGTTTATTAAACTCACCAGGACAGACGACCATCAACTTCATCTCGTGGTTTCCTCTTGGCCCGTCTAACCATTGTTTGGCTTAGAATTTATTGATTGATGAGAAGTTTGGGAAGGGCAGGTTGGAAAGCCTTGGAAAAGTTGAGCTTAGGGTATACCCATGATGCCTGCAGAGCCGACCATCCCTGGGAATGCGTTAACAGGAGAGTACAGACCCCGCCACCCAGCGTCCAGCCCCAGCTCCCCCGCACCCCGGGAGGCATGTGTTCCAGGAACGCTGGGGGCTTGCCACGCTTTCTCTGCTCCTGAGCACTTGTGAGACCAAATCCACTTGGAATCACCTCCTCAGTATCCGGCGCCTGTGCACAGTTTTCCCGAGCTGCTCCGTGTGGAGCCAGTACACATCCTTCCTGTCTCTTGGTCCTCCGACACTCTAGGGGCTTGTCACAGCTCTGGTGAAGACGCAGAGGGGCCAGATATGGCTTCCTGGAGGGACATTCACAGGGAGCGTAGCTTGGTGCACATACCTCTTCTAAAGACTCATTAAGTCCTGTTCTTTAATCAAGAATTTTTTATGGTATAAACTCTAACAAAATAGCTGTAAACCATCTATGAAGTGTCTTGTGAAGAGTCCTCTGTTCTCCGGAGAAGCACAGTAGCGTTCAGAACAAGCACTTAGAACCTTAAGAGACCTATAGCCTGGTCTCCATGATGCTGTGTGGCTGTGTGACTCTGGGTAAGCTCTCTCTGCTGTGACCTGGTCCCCTCCTGTGTAAAATGTATTAATGTACAAAGCATCCCTCGGGGTGCCCTCTGAGTGCCGGCTACACTGCTGGCCAAGGCCAGGCGTCTGCCGCTTCTCGGTGGTCTCTGCTGGAATCCTGGGACGTGACCACAGGGCCTGGACCCTCTTTTCTCCTTCCGAACTCCGGGGCTCCTTTCCTCAGGATTGTCCTGGGTGGGGATTCTTTCCAGCCACTTCAGCATGGAAGTCAGGGGCTCGGAATGCTCGTGTGGCTCCTCGGTGACATTAGGGGCCTGCTCTGGGAAGGAAGCACGCTCCAGGCCAGAGCTGCCGGCAGCGGAGCTTTCCTCAGCCCCACGGGGGCCCTTCCAGGAGAGCCCCAGGCTGTGCCCGCTGGGCAGAGGCAGTCTCCAGGGAGTGGAGACCAGGAAGGGTGGCGGCTCTTCCCAAGTCAGGGAGCCAGGGCCGGGAGTGGGGGCAGGGGAGCGAGAAGCTAGAGGGGAATAAGAGGAAGCAGAACCAACTGGGAATACCAAAGGCTTAATGGAGCAATGATTTAACACAGGAGCCTTTGTAGGGAAGGCAGATTGAAATTCCACAGAGCTTCAATTTTCCTCTAAATGCCTGTGATTGCAGAGACTCCCCGGGGTGCCGCTGCCTCTGGAGAGCCCCCAGCAAGAGGAGCTCCCCTACCCTCTGCAGGGGAGGCTTCGTGCAGGGACCTAGGACATCCCACACCAAAGGGAGCCAGGACGCAGCCGGCTTTCCAAAGAGGGACTCGGCCGGAGAACCAGGAACAGTCGCCCGGGCTGTTCCAGGCTGCGCATGATCCGGAAGTTTCACCTTCACTGCAGTTGTCAAGGCAACCAAGCACCGAGAGAGAACCCATGGACAAGCAGCGTGGGCCTCACCAGTCTTGCCTTTACCTGCTGACTGCAGTGGAAGAAGTGCCCTCGCCCGTCTGGCACACCAGACCCGAGCCCAGGGCGCCGGCCGCAGGAGCCGAGGAAGGCCCAGCCACCGACGGCACTCTGCATGGGGCTTTTCACAGACCCCGGGGACCTGGACCCCGGAGATTTCTCAAGCAGAGCAACCTTTACAGATAGTGTCGTTATTAACCATTCCTCTGACTTGGGGTTGGCGTCCGGAGAAGTCAGCCCTGTTCTGAAGAGCAACCAGCCAAGGAACGTCAGAAAATGAAGAGTCTCGTCTGCTTGTTCCTTTGCTTCCAAAACAGACCTGTGCTTCCTGAGTTTGAGTTTGGACACTATGAACATTCTAACTGAAATGGGCCCAACAGCCTGGATCCATGTCCTACAGAGCAGAGTCTCAGGACAGCAGCCTGTGGGATCCCAGGGCCCTCATAAAGGTGCAGGTCAACGGACACCCAAGGCCCCTGTGTGCAAAGGACCTAAGCCATTCTGCCATACAGGGTCACGCTCGATTACTCCCCATACCTGACACAGAATAAATGCTGGGTAAATTGTTGTTACACTATTGTTTAAGGAGTAAGAACAAGAAAACTGTTCATGTTTGTATAAATACGATTTTTTTTTTCTAATATTTTCACTCTTCAGTTGGTGAAGTCTACAAAGGGGGGCCCGTGGTTACAAAGGATTGGCTGCCTTCACCTGGCAGTGAATCCCTGCACAGCTTGCCCTGCGGCGGGCAGGGGCTCTCTGCAGCCTGAGGGAGCAGAGCCTTGCGGCCCTCCTGGGTATGGCACAAGAGCCAAAGATCCACCCTATTAATTTATCTTTCAATGTGGGGAAGAGACTAGGAAAACTTTGCTACAAATTACATGTTAAAAGCAGATAATTTGCTTTTAATTTAACTATGTGGTCTAGACATGAACTGGAAATGCCATAAAAAGGTGCAATTAGTTACCTGCCCTGGTTCCAAGGACAGGGGCCATGCAGACCCTCGCTGAGCTCCCCATGGTCACTCTGTGTCCTCTGTGAGAGCAGAAGCCACACCCCTCCCAGCATCGAGGGCTTTGGGTTTCATTTCTCTTTTGGTTACGGGTCCTCTCTCCTCAGTAGACTGCAAGTTCCTAAGGGGCAGCGATGGCGTCCCAGCAGCTCTTGTAGCCTCCTCACCGGCTTCCTGAACATGCTCTTCACCCAGGAGTCCACTCGCTGCCCATGAGGCCAGGTCTGTGCAGAAGCCTCGGGTGCCAGGAGGAGAGTGTGGATGAGGTCCGCTTCGCGGTACCTGCTTTCCGCAAGGGGGACGTGTCAACTGGGGGCGGGAGCTCTCCTGGAGGGCAGCCTGTGTGGGCACTGCGCCAGTGGCAGCAGCTTTGTGTACAGAGGGGTCTGTGGACCACCGAGCGCCTAAGGACGTCATCTACATCCCTCGTCGAGTGGCTCCCTGGGCCCCAGCCCTGTGTCCTGCTGTCACCAT
This sequence comes from Callospermophilus lateralis, assembly GCF_048772815.1. Lineage (NCBI taxonomy): Eukaryota > Metazoa > Chordata > Mammalia > Rodentia > Sciuridae > Callospermophilus > Callospermophilus lateralis. The sequence goes on along the minus strand of NC_135317.1, from coordinate 109,494,909 downwards.
CCCAGTTACAGAGGAAGCTCTGGGACCAGAAGAGATTCAGTGACGCCGAGGGCCCCGGCCGGCCGGGCTCTGGGTCCTGTGTTCAGGCTCTGGAAGGACAGAGACCCGTGGGGAAGGGGTGGAATGGAGGCCTGAAGGGAGGAGGCTGTGGAACTGTAACGCCCAGGACAGTGTCTGGAGAGGGCTCAGCAGCGGAGGCGCAGGGGACCTCGGTGGCTCTCAGGGGGTGCTGCTGCGTGGAAAGGTGAGGCCAAGGCTGAAGCGCAGGGCCACTGCAGCCTGCTCGGGTTGGCCCAGGTTCTGCGTCTCTTCCTGGAGCCCTTTCCCACCCAGGAAGGTGGCTGCTGAACACACGCACACCTCTGGCTGGGTCGCAGGTCTCCTCATCCCCAGAACCCTCCGGTGCCGTCTGTGAGATGCCCCTGGAGGAGTGGAGAGATTACTGCAGCCAGAACTCAGGTGCTGAGGTTTGGCTGGGTCCTTCCTGATGGGCGTGGTGGGCAGAGGCAGCCGGGGTGGTAAAGGGTGAAGGTCTGGGAGCCAGACTCACCAGGGGAACCAGCCGCAGTGCTGCTGTCCATGGTCCATGGCGGGACAGGAGGCCCTGCCTTCCCCAGGGGCTAGCTGCAAGGTGAAGCTGGGCGTGACTCTGACCACACGGCGAGGAGGCCAGGTGAGCTCGCCATGGCAACAGGAGCATGGTGCTGGCTGCAGAGAAGATGCCTCGGGGGGCTCTGCCCACCTCCGTCCGTGCTGGTCAGTGGTTGATGAGCACCATGGCGGGGTACGGGCTCCTTTGGCACGAGGGCTGTGTGGCCTGTGGAGTGGCTGAGGTGGGGAGAGCGAGGAAGCAGATGGCCCACCGCCTCTTCCACCCCTGCGATGCTTGGGCCCCGGGACTCTTGTGCCACCCTTTCTGGATTTCCCAGGCTTCAGTGTGGCTTCCGTCCTACCCGAACTTCAAGTGCATTTATGGGGTGCCCACCAGGTGTCATCAATCGAACAGAAATTACGATGCTCAACGCTCCGGGCCTCAGGGGATGCGCCTCCCCGTTCTCCGAGCCGCTCTCCGTCTGCGCCCACGTATGTTCTTTAAGTCCTGGAACACCAGGCCTGAACCCCTCACCCCTGGAAGTTAGCAGAGCCCCACTGGTAGCTATGGAGAAAGACAAGTGAGCGGCAGGGCCTTCCTCTCTCCCCGCTCAGGAGCCGCCTTCACCTGCAGGACCACCACAGGCCACTTCCTCCAGACGGGGTTCTCACGGTGTGACACAACACCAGAGGGGTCCAGGTAACCGCAGACTTCGTGTGGATCAGAAATGAACCTTGGTGTGTTAAGCCAGGAAGATCTAGAGTGGCTTCTGTGGCAGCATGGCCTGGCTGGTGCTGGCTGGACAGCAGATCAGGAATCTGCGACTCACATTGAAACCATTCCTGTCTGAGTGCAAACCACGCTCTTCCTCTTCTCAGCCTTCCATCTCTGCGATCCATACCGGGAGCATCAACTGGAATCGAGGAAAGGCTGTTGGGCTCGTGGTTTCCAGATGTCCGTCCACGGGCACTCGGCTCTGCTGTCCTGGGAGTGTGGCAACCAGGCACCCGATGGCAGGAGCAGGTGGCAGAAGAGGCCTGTTCACCTCATGGTGGCCAGGAGGCAGAGAGGAAGAGGGGGACCAGGGTCCCAAGAGCCCCTGCACAGGCAGGCCCCCGGCACCTACATCCTCCCGCTGAGCCCCACCTCTCCAAGCACCAGGTGCCACAGCTGGCCGCAGAGCCTCCAGCCCCTGGGGAGTCAGGGGCCGCTGGTCCACCAGCAGACACTCCCCATGGAGGCATCGGTCAGACAGGTGCATCAGGAAGAGCTGGACACCAGCACGGGGCGGGAAAGGAGAACCCCAAGAGCGGATGCAGGGATTCCAGACCTGGGAATGCGGCAGGGCTTGGGGAAGAAGCCCTCCAGAGGACAGCTGCCTCGAGTACCACTGTCTCTGGTAGAGTGGTGGCAGGACGTGGTGGTCCTGGAGGTCAGCAAGGTCAGGGGGTCACCTTGGGGAGCTCTCAGAACAGCCATTGTGTCCTCTTTCCCTTCTGAGTTTGGAGTCAGCAAGAGAGAGCGCTAGGAGTCAAATGGAGATTGAAACTCCAACTATAAAAAAGGTGGATTGGGAGGTGTGGGTTGGTCTGCAAGGACAGTGTGCTGGGTGTTGTTTCACTGAAGAATTAAACTGACCCTTGGAATCACAGGTGGATGGACAGCGTCAGCCCTGCCCCCACAGAGGCAGTCCCAGAGCCCCCCGGGTGAGCAAGCCCTCAGAACACTGCATCAGCAGGGTCTGAGCCAGGTCCCCGGGCTCCGTACCCATCCAGCCAGGTGGGTCGCCCCTTCCCGAGGCCGAGATGAGCGGAACAAACCTTGTCTCCCTCCTGCCTCAGTTGTTCAAAGAGGGGGTGGATGCAGCTCTTTCTGGACCTGTGACTCTGTGTGATGTTTAACGTTATAACCAAGAGCATTCACCTGCAGACAGTAGTGCAGCCATCGGGCAGCCGAGAGAGTGCACACTGGGCTCCGACAGGGCAGCGCGAGGGTTCTAGACAGGCCACCCCAGGATGTGTGCAGAGACAGGCGGTCACAACAAGTGCTCCAGAGCCCGTGGAACAGTAGGTTAGGAATAGGACTTGACCTGCAGTGGGCAAGAGGCCCAGGCTGTGCACTAACCCAAAATAAAAGTTCAAGGCCAGAACACAGCGCGTCCGAGCCAGCAGGAGAGATTTATGACCTCCTGTAGGACATTGAGACGTTATTTACCATCAATGTAGGTGCCTGCTGGTGCCCCAGGAGCTACCAGTGCTGCCTCACACCATGGAGCTGGTCAGCCTGGCCGACAGACATGCTGTCTGCACCCTGTGATGAGGCAGTGAACCAGAGGTAGCCTCTCCTCTCTCTGGAAACGGTGCCAGTTACTCCAGTTCTGGGGGCTGACCCAGAGATGGGGATTCGCAGCCAAAGGCAGGTTGGCTGGAATTAGACCATAACATCTTCCTCCATAGTTCTCACGTGAAACTTCCCACAACAGCTTCCTTCTGCAATTCACCTTTAAAGAACATCTTTATAGAGCAGCTTTGGGTTGTCTGCACATTTACTATACAACTTCCTCAACACATTTCTTCTTTTTTTTAAACAATTTTTAATGTATTCTAATTAGTTTTACATGACAGCAGGATGCATTTCAACTCATCATACACATTTCTTCGAACACTGACACAAATGGAATGTCAATAAAGGTAAGCCACTAGTCTAGATGGTGTTAGTCCACTCACGGTTTAAACCAAGTGATTACGCCATGTGATCTAGGAATGCAAATTGAGAAGATAGAGCGTGAGATAGCTCCTTTCTGTAAAATGTAGAATAGACCCTTCCTTGTCCTCAGGGACTCCCTCCTGTGTGGGCAAGAGAGAGCTATTCTTTGATTAGAAATTTACAATCCAGTCCTCTCTCTTACTCCCATCAGTTGGATGAGTTGGACAGAAACCCTCTAACTCAACACCTCCGCACGTCTCCCGACGCCAACAGCACCACAGCACACAGGGTCCCTCTCCCTCAAACAATCCGTAAGACCACCCACCGCTAGGCCAGGTAGCTCCCCGCCTCACCAGTCCACCCTGAAAGGTCCCTTGCCCCTCGCAGGACTAGAGTTACAGGCCTGCTGCCACTGGCTCAGCCTGCCTGCTCAGGGAGGGGTCCACCTGTGGTCTGGCCCCTGTCTTGGGGCTTGGTCTGCCTGCTCTCTGATTGGCTGCAGCAGGCTCTCCAGGAGGCCCAAGCCTAGACCCAGGTGCTGCTGGCCAGCTGGGGTCCACCTGTACACTGGCTCCTTCAGGGACGGCACAGTACAACAGATGTAGCAAGTGAAGGCACATTGGTCTCTGATCAGGGCCAATGTTAAACCCTAGTCTTGTCAAGTCTCCTGCTGTCACCAAATAGAAGGAGGAGGAAGGACTTTCCGTCTCTCCCCAGGTGCTATTCTCCTTCAAGGAATGCATCCAAAGCAGGTCCCTGTGGCTGTGGTCCCCAGGAGCAGACAGTGAACCCCCCGGTGGAAGGTCCCCAGCAATCGCCCTGGGTGTGTGTCCGAGGAGCCCGCGCCCCTCACTAGGCTGTCACCCCGCTGCCTGGATTGCGCTGAGGCCATGGCTGCTGGTTCCGAGGGCTCCTACTTTCCAAGGTTGTTCTTTCCACAGATGTTCCCGAGAAGCTACTGGGAGCTGGGAGCTGGCGTCGGGGAACACAGGTACCACTGCCTTCCTGAACCTTACACTGGAGTGTTGGCAAAGATGGCCAGGCGATACCCTAGCAGTGACAGCCGGGTCGCAGGCTGTGGACAGGGATGTGGTGCCGTGGGAGACGGCAACCAGGAGCCGCTGCACCCGAGGCGCAGCAGGAGGCTTCCTAGGAGCAAGGAACTTGAGGGGGCACAGAATAGAGCAGAAACCTGGGGCTGACTGCAGTGAAGATGTGGAGGGAGGAGAGCCTGGCGGTGCTGAGGCAGGCGGTGGGAGGTGGTCAGCCCAGCAGCAGCCGGCCTTGCGCGGCCTGGCCCCCAGCACCTCCTTCTCTCCATGTTTGCGTCACGTCTCCGTCACGAGGGGCCAGATCTTTCCTTGCTCTCAGTTCTGTGCAGTCCCTCTCCCCGGGAGGAGCAGAGAGCCTGGCAGGCTGTGCGCCGAGGACTGGGGGTGAGGCAGAAGAGGGCACAGGAGGACCCGTCGGGACAAGACCTTGATGGCTGGATTCTGAGTGACGTGTGGGCCCTTCTTGCAGCACAGAGGGAGCCGGTCAGGATGCTGGATAGCCAGTGGCCTGCTCCGTGGTGGCCACACGTCCATCTCAGAATGTCTTCTATGGATTTTTACCACGTCATCTATTAATTACCTAATTACATCGTCTAATTATGGGATTCTTCATGTATTTGCACTGATTACGTAATTGGGTACAATTACACTAATTGGGTTAATGAGACAGGATAACAGACTATAAATTGCTTTAAAGGGACACTGGGAAGGCTGGCAGGCCGGACCCTTTGGAGGTGGGTTAGGATCTATCAGCAGCTCAGAGAGCCCCTCTCCCCCATCCTGGTCCTGACCTTTCAGATCTGTTCAAGAGAACAAGGTGGAGGGATTAGCAAAGCTTCTGGCCAAGACCAGGGGCCAGGACAGAGGCATGGGCAGGCAGGGTCTGGGGTGACAGCAGGGATCCCCTCTGTGCGGACAGAATGACACCTGCCACCAAGATGCCCGTGCCCTAGAGCAGAGCCTCACCCTGTTCCAGGAGGGAGTCTGCGGATGTGGTTAAGGGCGAGGCCTTAGAGGGGAGGTTGCCTTGGTAGTTAAACAACAGGTCTTCCCTGATCACCTTCCGGCTGAGCGGCAAGACGTGACCACCCAAGGTTCAGGATGAGGCTGAGGACGGCTGGGTGAGGCTCCAACACCCCATTGCTGGTTTAAAACATGGGGGCCCCATGCAAAGATCAGAGTGTCCTCTGGAAGCCAGGAGCATGGCCAGCAGACGGCCAGGAGGAAAAGAGCGCCTTGGTCCCTCAGCAGGCGGAGCTCAGGTCTCTCGCGTCCAGGATGATGAGAAAGTGGACTCTGCCCTGGAGCCTACAGCAGGAGCGCAGCTCTCCCAGGTCCTCGGCTCAGCCTGGCCGGCCCCAGGTCAGACTTCTGACCAGCAGACGGCGGATGATGGATGGCTGTTGTTCAAGACCCCAGGCCTGTGGAAATCTGCTGTCGCAACAGTGGGAAAGGACAGCCACGCTCCCGGCTCTTCCTCCTTCCCACCCACTCGCCTCCTTCATGCCAGCGACTGCCACGCGGCTTCCTGCCGCCCCCCACCCCCGCCCTGATCAGAGCCTGTTTCTAGGAAGGTCTGATAGCAGCCTTATCCCCACGTGGATCAGGGTCACTGCTGCTGTGACATCTGGGTTTCCGTTTAGCTCTAGTCATATCATCAAACAAACAGAAGCAGAGAGCTTGATCTTTACAGGTAGGCCAAGTCATTTCAGAGCCCAGGTCAGTGGCTGCCAGCTCACAGGCCATAGTGGGAAGGCACACTGGGTGACGTGAGCCTCAGCTCCCCTACAGTGAGCCAGGGGTGGCAGCATGGCCTGTCAGGTGGCTGGCATCGGGCCATGAGGCACCCACGTGAGGCCCGGTCACGGCCTCACCCATAGGCAGCACTCCGTGAGTGTCCTTCCTTCCTCTGGAGAGAGGCTGAGCCACCAGTGACCACCATGGAGAAGCCAAGGGCATTCCACGAGGCAAAGCCAAACACAGGCGGAGCTGTCTGACGTGGCCACGGAACCAACAGTGGAACTAGGAAGAATGAGGTCCGGCCTCCGGGAGGCTGGCTCGAGGAGGCCCCTCAGTCCACACTCCCTGATTCCAGCTCGGAGCTCGGAGCTCGGCCTCTCCAGGAGCAGCCGGCTGTCCGCTCTGGATGTTCCCACGGCACTCTGGAGCCGGGGAAGGTGGACAGGCCCCAATCTCCACACCATCTGACCCAGAGTGGACCTTCAACTTTGGCCGTCCAGGGAGACAGCAGAGTTCTTGGGCCCAACCTCTGGTACCAGCTTTAGCTCAGTTGCTCCCTAGATGCACAGTCTTGGAGATGGACCTGCTTAACCCAGTCGCCACCGGTAGAACTCGCTGGTGGGGTCTTTGAGCTGAAGAGGGGCTCACACACCCCTGGGAGACCCCCATGAGATCTTGTGTGAGCCCACATGGCACTGCCCACAGCAGCTGAGTTGGCATGATCAGAAGGAGGCCCAGCCGCCCTCCTCCACCCTCCACGGTGAGCCCGACCTGACCTCAGACCTGGGCCCTGCCCCTGAATCAGGATACTGACGGCGCCACTGCGCCTGGACTTCAGGTGGCTGTGCAAGGTGCACCTGTTAGTTGTGCCCGTGGTGTGAACTCCCGGCTGGCATTGTTCCTGGTGTGGTCTTGCCCGGGGTAGACTAAGGATGGTGATATCCGGTACACGGACATGGTTGGTGTCCATGCACTCTGAAGGGTCATCCTGAGGGACATGTGAACTGATGCGTGTGAGAACTTCTGCATGAGAACTGCTCTCTGATTCGGCTCCACCTCTCCTGGGGATCTTCAGGGGACCTGGGACTTGGAGAGAATTGTCCTGAACTCCTTTCAGGGAATTCGAGTAGGAAAAGTGGAGATTAAAATGTCACAGCACAGGAAGAGAGAGAGCCCAGGTCCCCCCATTACGGAACGTGCCCCAGGGTTCAGGCTTATCTCCGTCTGACCTTCCCTGTTGGCCCTGGGTGTGCCCGGCACACGGGAAGTGCCCGGCCAGCCTGAAGACCACGGGGTGGGGCTGGGGTCTCTAGATGGAGACTTGGCCCGTCCCCTCTCCAGCCCCCAGACGCCAGACTGGTGGGAGCCCGGCTTCCCTGGGCCCCAGAATGCGAGTGGCTGTCGGTTGGCCACGCCTGGCTCTGCCCACAGCCATCTGTCTGGAGCCACGCTGGCCCTCCTCACTGCTCCTGGCAGAGTGGCCCTCTGGGCAGCATTGCTGTGCGTCCTGGTGTCAGAGCGCGGACACCGCGGCTTCATTAGCAGTGCTGGCTACCTCCTGTTGCAGGACGGAACAGAACCATCTCACTTCCCACTGACTGGGCAGAGAGAGGACTTCAGAGCAAGGGAGGGGAAAATCCATCACAATCTCTGAGACCAACCCAGGTCACCCTGCAAAGAGCTGTGCCCATACAGATGTGCTGTTGGAACAGATGTTCCTGCAGACAAGCCTAGATTGTTAACAAGATCGCCGTCTCCCCGGGGACAGCTTGCTTTTGTAAGTGGCTTTCTATCCTGCTTGGGTTTGGTTTTCGGAAGGTGAGGGAGAGGAGGTCCATTTGGGGCAGACATGTCTGCTCCCGTCCTCCACCCACTCCTGCTGTCTAGGCAGAGCTGGAGGACATGGACAGAGCCGCCGTCCTAACAGGGAGGCCATGTGCAGATCGCCCAGCCGCCCACCACGGACTCTCACTCCTCAGGGCAAAGGGAACCTTTCAGACCATTTCCCTGGGGTCTCGGAGTTCTGAGTCACTGCCCGAAGGGCTCTCAGGGTATGAAGGGAGCTAGAAAGTGAATGTGTCCCCTCCTAATTCCTAGGGTGAGATGATCCCTGATGGGGGTATTTGCGGAGAGTATTTAGAAGCTCTTAGGTCAGGAAGCCAGAGCTCTGCAGGGTAGACCAGTGTCCTCCTGGGAAGAAGCTCTGGAGCAGGCCACTCTCTTGGTCAGGTGGGGAGCAGGGAGACCTCGGCAGGCTGCACCCAGGAGAGGGCCACTGTCTTGGTCAGGTGGGGAGCAGGGAGACCTCGGCAGGCTGCACCCAGGAGAGGGCCACTGTCTTGGTCAGGTGGGGAGCAGGGAGACCTCGGCAGGCTGCACCCAGGAGAGGGCCACTCTCTTGGTCAGGTGGGGAGCAGGGAGACCTCGGCAGGCTGCACCCAGGAGAGGGCCACTGTCTTGGTCAGGTGGGGAGCAGGGAGACCTCGGCAGGCTGCACCCAGGAGAGGGCCACTGTCTTGGTCAGGTGGGGAGCAGGGAGACCTCGGCAGGCTGCACCCAGGAGAGGGCCACTCTCTTGGTCAGGTGGGGAGCAGGGAGACCTCGGCAGGCTGCAGCCCAGGAGAGGGCCACTGTCTTGGTCAGGAGGGGAGCAGGGAGACCTCGGCAGGCTGCACCCAGGAGAGGGCCACTGTCTTGGTCAGGTGGGGAGCAGGGAGACCTCGGCAGGCTGCACCCAGGAGAGGGCCACTCTCTTGGTCAGGAGGGGAGCAGGGAGACCTCGGCAGGCTGCACCCAGGAGAGGGCCACTCTCTTGGTCAGGAGGGGAGCAGGGAGACCTCGGCAGGCTGCACCCAGGAGAGGGCCACTCTCTTGGTCAGGAGGGGAGCAGGGAGACCTCGGCAGGCTGCACCCAGGAGAGGGCCACTGTCTTGGTCAGGTGGGGAGCAGGGAGACCTCGGCAGGCTGCACCCAGGAGAGGGCCACTGTCTTGGTCAGGAGGGGAGCAGGGAGACCTCGGCAGGCTGCACCCAGGAGAGGGCCACTGTCTTGGTCAGGAGGGGAGCAGGGAGACCTCGGCAGGCTGCACCCAGGAGAGGGCCACTGTCTTGGTCAGGAGGGGAGCAGGGAGACCTCGGCAGGCTGCACCCAGGAGAGGGCCACTCTCTTGGTCAGGTGGGGAGCAGGGAGACCTCGGCAGGCTGCACCCAGGAGAGGGCCCTTGGCCGAAGCTGACAACACTGCAGCCAGTCTCAGGCTTCCAGCCCCAGAACCGAGAGGAACTAAGCTCGTTGCTTATGAGCTGCTCAGTCTGGCATTTTGTTAGCAGCTCGGATGGACTTACCCGGGAGGAGCAGAGCAGCACCGTGGTGAGCCCTGGTCAGCCCCCCGTCTCTCGCCACCAGGACTTAACTGCCATATATGAACTATAAGGCTGCATTTCAAAAAGGTGCCCATGGTAAAAGTATTTCAAAGCTGAATCTAAGCCCTGTGTTCAGGGGTTGTCACTGTTCCCAGGCTGCGCTCACGCCCCACCCCACCGTCTTTACAGGCACGCGGCTGGGTGGCCCTCCTCCTGCACAGGCGAAACTCCTACAGGGGCCCCCTGCCCCTCACAGCACGTCCTCTCTCCTGGCTTCAGTGTCTCCTTCTTGGCTGAATCGTCAGTCACATGTGAACACCTTCTAGTAAGAAAAAGAAAATCTCCTGGGACCACACCCTACCCCTCTCCTAAAGCTCTGCCCTCCCTGTACAACAAGACTCTCCAGAAGAACTGTCCAGGGCCAGAGGGAAAGCAGGGTGCTGGGGAAAACCTGTTCAAACTGCGTTTTTTGCCTGTGCAAACATGTCACAACTTGTCCTATAGCTGTGTGCAATTATGATGTGCTAATAGAAACAAAGGGAGGGAGGGAAGGGGGGAGGCAGGGGGAGGGGGGAGGGAGGGAGGGAGGGAGGGAGGGAGATAGGGAAGGAAAGGAAAGGAGGAAGGGAGGGAAGGGGGAAGGGAGGGGGAGGGAGGGGGAGAGACACAGGAAGGAGAAAGAAATGAAGGAGGGAAGGAGGGAGGGAAGGAAGGGGGAAGGAAGGAGGGAAGGAGGGAGGGAGGGAGGGAGAGAGGGAGGGAAGAGAAAGAAATGAAGGAGGGAAGGAGGGAGGGAGGGAGGGAGAGAGGGAGGGAAGAGAAAGAAATGAAGGAGGGAAGGAGGGAGCTCTGTTTAAGGGCAGGCAGGGCACGTCCCCACTCCAGAGCCTGGGCTCCCTTCTTTCCTGGCTGTTCTGTCCAGGCCCTGAGCCAACCAGACTGGGCCCACCCCCATGAATGAGGGGGTCTTCCTCAGTTCACTGACTCTTCAGAAACACCCTCTCACACACTGCCCAACACACCTTATCCGCGGAGGTCCCCTGGCCCATGGAGCTCCCACATCAGATCCCCGTCTCCTTCACTGTGACCGTCAAGAGCATGTCCTGTTTAGGGAGGGCTTCTCCTGCGAGTTCCCCGGCAGATGCTCCCTCCTCGCTTCCTACCTGCCCTGCTCTGCCCCTCTCCCTTTCTCCCCCCTTCCTCTTCCCAGTTCTGGTTGCTGAGATGCTCCTGAACCTCGGCTCTGCCCCTTCTTGTTTTCCGGGTGTGACTACCCCAAGGTAGCCTCGCCTCACCCCAGAGATCACCGGAGTGCTGAGCCCTCTCAACCCCATATCCCCAGCTCCAGGGTCTCTGATCTGTATCCTTCCACAGCTGCTCGACCACTTGAGATGTCTGCTCAGATATCAGATATGTAAATGGCTTCTGCAGCTCAGCAGGCCCCACACTGAGCTCTGGTCCACTCTCCACCTCCAAACACGCTCCTTGAACAATCCAGAATAGAGGCTGGCAACAGGGGTCCAAGCCAAGACTCTAGAGCCCCCCTGGCATCCTGTTCTACCCTGCATCACCCACACCGAATCCGTCAGCAAGTCCTGGTGGTTTGACCTTCAAAACACACTGAGACACATGCTCCTCCCTGTCTTCATCCTCAGCCTCTGGTCTGAAGCACGCTCTCCCTCACATGGCCTGCTGCCACGGCTTCCAAACTGCGACTCCTGCGTCACAGTGCTCACTGGTCAAGAGCCGGTGTCCCCTGCCTCACAACACTCACCTGGTCAAGACCTGGGGCTCCCAAATCACGGAAGCATGGGGAATCATCATTGTGGCTACAAAGTCCCCTGGACTCCAGCTCCACATTGACCTCCAATGTGCTCCTGCTGACCCTCCAGGATCCTCGGTGAGGCCCAGGGGACATGCTCTGCAGACAGGCAACCCCTCGACTCGCCACCAAACCTGGCCTCACACCTCCAAAGCTGACCTCACACCACGCAGGAAAGCTCTGCATCAGGACCAGCCTCACAAAGGGATAAGCATGTCCCCTCTGGCCCTGATGTGGTGGGCAAGCTTCATCACAGGAGTGACCTGCCCAATCTGGTCAGGGCCTGAGAATTCTCTTCCCCGCAGCCTCTTGTCGTTTTCTCCCTCGCGGTTTCCCCAAGCCTGGCCACGTGCCTGCTCTCAGGACTCCTGACTCCTGGGCTGGGCTGCCTGTGGGTCTGAGGACTTCTCCAGAGGTGGCCTGGTTTGGGAAGGAAGCTGGCTCAGGTTCTCTGGCCTCCCCATCACCATCTCGTAGCTCACAGCCTGGCTCTTCCGACCTGGTCTTGGGCCCTGTGACCTCAAGGTGAGTGACTTCTCCACTAACCTGGACCTTCCTCTCCTCTGACGGTCTCTTTCCCCCAAGCCACCTAAGGTTTGCCAGCTAAGCACCAGGCTTGGCCCTGAGGTTGGAGACTCGGTCGTCCATCACACATAATACTCCTTACACGCAAACCGCTCTGCATCCTGAAGCCACTCAGACCTGGGTGATCTCCGCCACTCTGCTGGTCAGGGCTCTCATGCACTGTTGCCAGTTCAGAGGACACAGATGGGGTATGGCCTGGGGTGGGGAAGTCCTTGGCCACTGGAAACAAACTGTCTGCCTGGAATTAAAACTGCCCCTGTGCCATATGACAGACACAGGACTCAGGCCAAATTCAAGCTCAGGCCTCAATTCAGTTCCCTTAAAAGTCAGGCTCAAATGTGTGCTTGTCCACCTGCAGGGTACATAGGAATTTTTACCTGTGCATTGCCACTGGGAATCTCCTAGGCAGAGACAAGTTCAGCCGTCAATCCCAGTTAATGACTTGGATATTGAAATGTGGGAATCTAGCTGGCAGTCATCAAATTAGACAGCAGTAACAAAGAAATAAAGGAAATAAATATCTGGAGGACCCTGTAATAATTGCAATATAAATTAAAAACAAATCTTCACCAGCACCGATCTCAGAGAGGAATACTGAGGATGAAATCATGGCACTTCACGAGCCTCATCTGACTTGGACACGAGTCGTCCAGCACACCTCTAAGAGGCTGTCAGTCGCCATCACTCCCAGGATGCAGGGGGAAACTGAGGCATCTTACAAGGTGGGGTGCCTTATTCAGAGCCACATGGCACACTGGGGGCAAAATCAGAGTCACAGCCAGTCACAGCCAACTGATCTGTGGTTGTGGAAGTGTTATGTCCAGCTGTGAGGTGTCCCCTGAGGGCTCCGGCATGAGGTGCCAGAAGTGAGAGGGGAGAGGATGAGGCTAGGAGAGCTGTGGCCTCGCGGATGGATTGATCCATGGACAAGGGTAACTGGGTAGTCACTGAGGGCAGCTGGGGTGTGGCTGGAGGAGGGGGTCACTGGGCTGTGCCTTTGGGGTTTGTATCTTGTCCCTGGTGAGCAGGGCTCTCTGCTTCCTGGTGCCCTGTCCTGAGCTGCTCTCCCCGACTGTGTCCTTCTGCCCTGATGCTCGGCCTCCTTGGCCCAGAGCAGGGGGGCGGCTGACGGCACCTTTGAGCCCCTGAGCCAGAAGGAACTTTTCCTTGTGTTGCTCTGCTCAGGTCTTTTGGCCTCAGTGATGGAAAACTGACTAACACAGGAACCACGCTGAAGAGTAGAAGACGTGATGAGATCAACGCCTGCACATGGCCCAGTGCATTTAGTGGGTGCTCAATAGATGTCACGAAAGGACTAGAAACAGCACAAAAAAACACGTTCTACTCTGCCTGGCCACCGTGCATGCTGAGGCCCTGCAGGAGCCGGTCAGCAGGAGCACAGGTGCATCTGGAGGGATGTGCCCATGCCTAATGTCAGCTCGACTCTTTCCCAGGACATACAGCGTGCCCATCCATCCAGGCAGATCCCTCTGACCAGCTGAGCAGCACGCTGGGCACAGTGAAGACCGAGCGCCGCCCTGACCAGAGACCCCAGGATCACCTCCCGTTCTGAGGGACGTTTGATAGTGACCATTTCTCCTCAGGTGTAAGTGGGAGCCACATAATAACAAAACTCACTTAATTTAGCTGTTAGTCAGAAAAATTTGTTTTGTTGGTTGCTTTATTAGAAAATTGGTGTGAGATTTTTATGTCTGGTTTATAGTTTCATAATCAGTCTCACTGCTGTTGAGTGAGTCAGTATTGCCGGGTGGGCATGAAGCCAGCATCAGGAAGGACAGCTAAGGAGTGGACTAGGGAGACCTGAGTGCGGCCAGGGACGGTGGTGTTCCAGTGAAATCAGGGACGACTGATTTCGTAGGGACGACTGGCTTTAAGGAGCGTCGTGAGGATCCCAGAAGCCTGCTGAGCCACACTTCAGGCCTGTCCTTCAGGAACGTGGGCAGGACAGAGGCGTGGGGCCTGTGGAGGGCAGTGAGCCCAGGCCCTGCTGGCCCTCCTGGCCCTCGGCCATGTGCACAGGCCTATTTTTAACCCGGCAGCTGGGGTCTGAGGCCTGGGCTTCCACTTCTATTTCTGGGAATGGACTGTGGCTGAGTGAGAGAGCCCTTGGCCATGGTCCTGCCCCACCCGAAGCGGCAGGGCCAGCTGGCCTCTCTGTCCCCCTGCACTGCTCCTGAGTCTCCTCAGAGTCATAGAGACTCCCTTCCTGGACCAGGAGATGAACTTCCCAGCTCTGGAGAAGCCCTCAGACCCACGGGCAGCCCAGGGAGTCCCGAGAGCAGGCAGGTGGCCATGCTTGGGGCATCACAGAGGGAGAGAATGCCGAGAGGCTGCGGGGAAGAGCGTTCTCAGGTGCTGCACAGGACATCAGTCTTCCGTGGGCTTCTCAGCCCTCCGGCTGGGGTCGTGCACGACGTCCCTGAGATCACTTGATGTGCCTTAAGATGGAGCTGGTCACACCCGTGGCATTCGCCAGGCTGGGGGTGAAGCTTGCCCACTACATCAGAGGGGACATGCTTGTTCCTTTGTCTGCTTGGTCCTGATGCGAGTTTTCCTGCACGGCGTGAGGTCAGCTTTGGTGGCGAGTGGAGGGCTGCGTGTCTGCAGCGAGTGTTCTCTGGGCTTCATCGGGTATTGGACCTTAGTGCTGTGCACATTCCCAGGGAGATGTGGCGGAGACCCTGACCTAATGGGGACATTCCCAGCTAATAGAGGGCATCAGGCCCCACCCTGGCCTACAAAGTGATCACAGTCCCATGCACTGGGGGCTTCTACAACCCCATCCTGTGAAGAGCCGTCCTCTGTCCCACACAGAGGGAACCTCCCTCACTCAACCCAAAGCCAGGCTACATGGAGAGAACCTAAGATCTTAGCCCACACTGTCCCAACGCATGCGTGGAGACAGGGCACGGATGCCCTGCGCCAGCTCTTGGGCATCGCTCCAGTTCTCTCTGTGGACCCTGAGCTGACTGGCAGCCCGTGGGGAGGAGCCTGCTGCGGACCCGGCCTTCCTTGCTGCCTGTCTGCAGATGCACAGGCACTACCTCCTCTCTGCGGAGTTCTCGGCCCCCACAGGACAGGCTAGATTGGATGCCACTTTTGGTGACAGGTTGGGGAGGCAGCTGGGTTTGATGCAGACTGACAGGTCCGTAAATTTGGCTTCTAATTTTATGTATTTATTTCTGTTAAAGAAAAGAGGGAGAGAGGGAATACTCAGAGTCATGAAATCATTAAAGCCAATTCCCTTTTTCTCCCCAGCCCTCCCCTGCCCTGAGTGTGTGCGGAACCGTCTTTGCAGCTCCGGAGCCATCCGATGGTATTGATCCTGGTGTGGAAATTGGTATTGACTGCAGCTGCTGCTCTGCGCACTTCCCCGGCTCTTAAAGACACAGCGTAGAGGTGATTCCACTTTGCACAGGACATAGCTCTGGAGACGTTTGCTGAGACACACTAAATAGTACAAATTAAAACCAGGGCTTTGTGTCTGGCTCTCCTATGTAAGCCAAACGGGAGTTCGGAGCACTCCCAAGCAGGCACCATAGAAAATGTGCCAGCTCTGAGGACAGACAGGACACCCCCTTGCCCTCTGCATTCACCCTGACCACTGGAATGTCTGAGTTCAGCCCATGTTGTTCAATCTGTAGAGGAAGAGGACCTGAGTGGGAAGCCGGGTTTGCTGGTCAGAGAGGCTGTTGTTCGTTTTCTTTCGCTGCCTAAAAGGTTGTCCTAAACTCAGTGGTGTTTAAATGCAAATCCATCTTCCCAGTCTCTGGGTCAAAAGTCTAGTCCTCATCTTCTTGAACTAAAATTAAGGTATCAACAGCTTTTGCTCCTTTTGAGGGGCTTAAGGGAAGAATCTGTTGCTGCTCCTTGGGATCATTGGAGAATTCGATTCCTTGACATTTTAGAGGCCCACACACTGGGTGCACCCTCCACAGCCCAGAGTGTCTCTCTGTATCTCCAAAGTCAGCATATGGTCTCACTCTGACCCACTTCCCCTCTCCCCTTCCATTTTTTAGGACTTGTGTGGTTAATCTGTGCTGGTCAGCTGTCCATCACTGAGGAAGTACCTGAAGGAATCAACTTAAAGGAGGAAAGATGTATCTGGGCTCCTGGTTCCAGAGGTTTCCGAGCGTGGTCCTGGCTCCCTTGTTCCTGGGTCTGTGGTGAAGAACGTCGTGGTGGAAGGCAGGAGGAGAGACTGCTCACCTCCCCACAGCCTGACAGCAGACAGAGAGGGCTGGGGACAAAGCTCACCTTCAAAAGCACACCCGCCGTGACCTGCCTCCTCCGACACTTCCCTACCTCCCAGGACCCTCCTAACTTACGGCTGCACCAGGGATTCCTCCCGCAGGAGTCAGAGCCCGCACCTCAGTCACCTTCCCGACTCCCCACCTCTGAAGAGCGCCTCAGGACCAGCCAGCTCCTGAGCTTTCAGGGAAAGAAAGAGGCAGTCAGCACGCTCACCAGCGGGCATGCATCTCTAATCCGACTCGGGCTGCCGCAGTGAACACGACCGAGTCTGGGTGCTCCAGACACCGCAGGTGAGAGCAGAGACAAACACGGAGAAGACCTTCATGTGCTGTGTGGCCTGCACAGAGGGACTCAGCCACGGGCAGTGTGGGGAAGCTGCTGTCGGTCCTGCACCACAGACTGCTGAAGGGGACCTAGGGACAGGCCATCTACTGCCCCGTCCCATGTGGCAGGTGTGAAGGGCCTGGTCCTAGTCCACTTGCACCTCGAGAGCTGCTCCCCACAGGACCTCAGGTGCCCGTGCTTTACTCAGGCACTCCTGAAACGCTCTGCCTCTTCTTGAGGGGACCACGATGCTGTGGCCTCCGTATTAGAGAGGCCATTTCCCTGCGGCTTCAGCCTATGGGCCACCTTCACCTGCTCTCAGCCACTGCAGGCAAAGAACCTGGCAGAGTCCTGTAGGCCTCCATGGCTAACGGAGACCTTGGGCTGAGCTGTGGGAGGTCCAGGAGTGCAGCCCTCCAGAGAGGGAGCGAAGGCGAGGCCTCATGAATACTTGATCAGATACAAGTAAATATTAATGAAACAATGTATCTTTAAGTGCTTAGATTACCTTCCATGCTCCAGTCCATCTTTATTCCACCATGGTTTATGCATGCCTGTGCATGCACACGCACACATGCGCACACACACACACACACACGCAGACACACACAGAGATTATACATTTTTTTATACATCTGTTCTGATAATTTCTTAATGTGATAATCCCCATTTAGCTTAATCTAACCTTTCCAAGTTCATTCCTGAAGCTGCAGAAGTGTGATTCTGCGTGAAATGCACAGCTCACCCCTTGCTGGGATCCCACCAAGGCCCGAGCCTCATCTGTGCCGCTGCCGTGGCGCAGAGCCGTGAGCCGAGGGGAAGCAGGGAGCTGAATTCGAGCTCACGTGTGACAGCGGCTCTGTTCTGCATGCTGTTGCTCCCAATTCCCCAAATGAGCACCGGGCTTGCTCTCCCAGAACAATGAGGACTCTCCTCCCTCCCACAAGTGCCGGGAGCTGCCCAGGGACCCTCTTGGTGAACTTTCAGCCAGCCATCAGCGAGTTTCTGCTCCTGCTCTGGAGGACCATTGCCTTGGAGTCGGCTCCTGCTTATCATTGTCACACTGTGTTCAGTCCAAATTGACTCCTTCCATTTGTGTGGTCTGTTGTTCTTCTTTTATCCACTACAAAGTCTTCTCTCTTTAATGCTCCTGCTTTTGCCCTGCATGGTTTCATAACTTGTTTTTCAGTTCCTGAATTCCAGATTTGCATTTTGCATGGCTTTGTTCAGCCCCTTCCAGGGGCACTGAGATGCCAAAGCCCCTTGCCTGCCCCTGAGCTGCAGCCCCCCCTTCCCTGCTGGCCACGTGGCCTCAGCATTGGCTTTCCACCATGTACATGCACTGCTTTTCCACAATCAAGTAGACAGAAGTCTCTGACCTCCTTGGGGTCCCCCCACCCCATGCTCTGCTGAGACCACACCTGTAGTCCAGCTGTGGTGGAAGAATTGAACCACTGAGGCAAAGCCACTCCTCCTCAGGGAAACCCAGCCATTTTAAAGCCAATGCTAATGATCCTTTGGATTTTCTCTGCATTGGGAAGGAGAAGATGTCGTGGCCCCGTGTGCGTCCGAGTGCATTCTAGAAGGCAGGAAGGAGGAGGAAAGCACCTGACTCACTTTCCCATCTGCATAAAAGCCAACCCCCCTAGCTCAGTCCTGGACCTGTGGCTGTTGCCTCTGCCTGTCCCCATGGACATGACGTCCTGCCTAAGCCAAGCTGCTGGAGCCGCAGCACACCAATGGGCAGCGCAGGGGATCAGAACGTTCAAAGTCAGGACACTTTCTTCAGCCCAGCTCGGACACAGGGGTCTCCTATAGGAAGCCGGAAAGTGGGAAGTCTTTGGTGGAGGACATGGCTGCTGACCAGACAGAATCAAGAGTCAGTCCTGCAGATCTGAGAATCTGTACAGTGAAGTCAGTGTGCTCACACAGAAGCGAGTACAGGCAGAGTTAGCTTTCTGGCTCCTGGTTTCTGGAAGAACCCCACCTTGCTCGTTGAGTAGCCTCACAGTACTGAGTCGGGCTGTCTTCAGTTGTAGGGTTCTTCATGTGCACAGCTCCTTGTACCCTCTCTCTGAGCCACGTGTCCCTCTCCGCCCTGCTTCACCTGCAACCTCCTGGCTCTGCACCTGCTCTGTGCTCACATACCACCAGTGCCTCTGTGACATAAGAGGTTTTCTAAATACTTCCTTTGACCTTAAACAAGAAATTATATTTGATTTTAGAAATGCAGGAGGAAAACTGATAAATAAGCCTGTGCCCCATCTTCTAATAAAATAAATATTTAGCCCTTGGGGAAGAATAATTAAAAAACCATCTCCAAGTGTATATTTGCTCAATGAGAATGAAGAGCTCGTGGCTGAGCCCTGCAATGGCCCTTCGTCTTTGACAAACACCTGGCCTGTCATCCTTGCCACCTCGGCCTTGCCACATGCTAGGGTAAAATCACTCCTGAGTGGCTTAGCCATTAACTCATGCATCAGACCACCAGCTACAGGCCTGCATCAGGTGATGCAGAGCCAATAAAGCTCAGCCCTGGAGCACAAGGGGCTGCCAACTCACGCTGGGTCAAAGACCCCAGTATCTAATCATGGTGAGCAGGAGGATGCAGGTTGAGGCCAGCCTGGGCACTTAGCGAGACCCTGTCTCAAAAGAAACTATGAAAAGTCTGGGATGTGGCTCAGTGGTATAGCACCCCTGGGCTGGATCTCCCGTACCCCCGGAACTCCTGTGTGTGACAGCGGGACTGGCCTGAGAGTCTGGGTGCAGTGGAGCACCCAGGCAGCACTGAGGAGGGACGAGGGGCCGGCCAAGGGACAGTGGTGGACGGAGAAAGCCCATCTGTCTTACGGGACAGCCTTGAGGACCAACGAGGTAGGAAAGGACAGGTGCGTGGCGTGAGCGCCCGTCCCAGTGTGCTCGGCAGGCCTCTGTCACAAAGACTCACTCAGGCCTGTCACTTGGTCATGTCAGCACTGTACTTTCTGCTAAGCAGACTCCACTTTATATAATCCCCTTCAAAGTCACTCGTGAAGTCTCAAGTGTGTCACGGGAAGCAGCAGCCCCAGCGACCAAGCCTGGTGTCCAGGGCCTCAAAACTGCTGGCCCTGCCTCGCCAGGGGCCCAACGCCCCGTCTTATTCCAAGGCACCAGTTCCTTTTCAAGGCATAATTTATTACAAAATTGAATCTTGTTCTTAATATTGACCTAATTAAAAGATGACGTAGGATCCTTTCAAGTTTCTAAGTGTCATTATGTTATGCCAAGATTCTGCCATATTCAGACTAGCAAGAAGAAGGCCATGAATCGGGCTTAATGGTGCTTTGGTTTTCACAGGAAAAAGGAAATTCAAAATCAAAGTGCTTAAAAAGTGGTACAGGGCTAAAGAAACCAGACGCTTAGACAGCACCTAATTCCTGAATAACTATTTTGGCAGATTTTTTGGAAGTGCTGCCAGTGGCTGGCCCGCATTCTGGCTCAGAGGTGCTGACCCACTGTAGAATCCCTTCAGGCAGGGAGCGGGGAACAGCGGCGACACCTGGAATCCCAGCCACCTGGGAGGCAGAGGCAGGAGGATCCCAGGCCCGAGGCCCCCGGGGCCAATTAGGAAGACTCTGTCTCAGAAAAAAAACTCAGAGGGCCGGAGTGTAGGCCTGGCGGCAGCCAGCCAGCGCAGTCAGCCTCAGGGCTCAGTCCCAGGAGTGCACACACACACCCTTGTGAGCACACTCTAACTGCAACTCCTGGGGACACTGAGCGTGGGAGAGCCACCACCGGCCCTCCTCCACTAGCACACGCTGCAGTGCCGGCCTGCGTGGGTCTTCTGCACTTAACCCAGCACCCAGTGGAACAGCCGGGGCTCCTGACTCAATCCAGCATCGACCCCGTCTGCCTGGAGACAAGTCAACCCTGCAGTTACCATGGCCGTCCCATGAGACCCCCACCAGGGGCCACCTGCCTTCCCACAGACAGCTGTAGATCCACCCCTCCCTGTGGCTGGCTGACTTGCAGAGCGGCTCAGACGCAGGCGACCTTCTGACCTCTACCTGTGTCTTTAAAGGATGCACCGCCAATGTCACCGCCTGCTGTCCAAGGATTCCAGAGCTGAGCTCATCAACACGCATTTCATGTAGCACTGGGCGCATAGAAAGCGACCATCATAGGCACACGGAAATGCAACCCTCGGAAAAATCATTACTTCATTTTGACATCGTACACATTAACACACACACACACATACACACACACACACACCCTCATTCACACACACACCCCTGTGTTCACACACACACACACACACCTGCATTCACTCACACACCCCTGTGCTCACACACACACACACACACCTGCATTCCCACACACACACCCTCATTCACACACACACCTGCATTCACACACACACACACACAACAAATATATGAATAAGAACGTGGACTCAAATGATCCAAGACACCTTTTTTTCTTTTGTACCAGGGATCAGACGCAGGGACACTTAACCACGGAGCCACATCCCCAGCCCTTTTATATGCTTTATTAGAGACAGGGTCTCTGAGTTGCTCAGGGGCTCACCAAATTGCTGAGGCAGTCCTCCTGCCTCAGCCTCCCGAGTCACTGGGATTAGAGGCGTGAGCCACCACACCTGGCTCAGGACATTTTAAAATGGACTATTGGTTGAAGATAGGTTGCTGTAATCATGCTAGTAAATAGAATGATAGAAAAATATACTCTATCCTAAAAATGTAATACGATATTTGACAGCAGATTGACAAATAGTGGATGCTCTCCAGCTTCTGCCTGATGCAGACTCACTGAAACTCCGCAGTGACACCTGGCCTGTGGCCTATCACTCTCCTCCCCTTTCAGAGACAGGGGACATGCACAGAATCCCTGTGACATCTCTCGCTGTCTTACCCAGATGCTGACACCCGGACGGCAACGTCTGAAGTATTTTCTTCCCTCTTGCTGCTTTTCTTTTCTTTTTCTCTCTTTCTTCTTTTTTAAACTCTCTTTGCTTCTGTTTGTATCTAGAATGTCCCCCCAAGACTCATGTCGAAAACAAGGTCCCAATGCAGCAAGGTTCAGAGGTGGGGCCCCTGGGAAATGGTCAGCTATGAGCACCGTGACCTCACGGGTGGACTAACCCCCTGGGGACGTGATGACGGGACAGCGGGTGGTGACCAGGCCAGTGAGGAGTGAGGGAGGAGTGCAGGGGCTGCCTTGGGGACCACCTCTTGTCTCTGGTCCCTCTCTCTCCCTGCTTGTCTGCCTTCTGTCTCCTTCCCAGCTGCCGCGAGCGGATCTTGACTCTACTCAAATTACTTCTAGGAATCCAATCCCTTGGCCGAGCCCCAGATCACACCTGGGGCATCTAGCTCGCCTCACCACCGCGGGAGTGAATTACCTGAAGAAGACACAAGGTCAGTCATTCCTCAGCTGCGGATTATGGGTTATGGCCTGGTGGAGAAATGCAGCCACACATCTGTGGAATGCATCGAGAACCCCCGGTGAGCACAGCTAAGCCAGACCAGGACTGGGTCGGTGTGGACAGAAAGTGCCGGAGCCCCAAGTGGCAAACTTTGGGCCAACTGCCCTCAAACAGGAATCGCCTGCTGCGTCTGCTCAACCTGTGTGAGTGCTTGTGGGAACGGTCTTTCAAGCAGCAGAGAAACAGCTTGCCAAGAACTGAATTCCGCATATGCCAGCCTTCCTGATAGAAGACGGGAACTTTCATAGGCTTAGCATTTAGGAGAAGTGGAGTGGTGATGGTGTCTGTCAGCCCAAGGAACACATTCCACCAAGTAGAGGGTCCAAGGCCAGAATCAAATTCCTTCTGAATTTGCCCTGAAGGAAGAGTAGGACTTGACAGGTGTGAGAATAAAATCTAGGTGCAGAAGTGGAGCTTGCTGGTGTCTAAAAGGCACCAAAGGAAACAGTGATGCAGACGGGGAAGGGTGTTAGGGAGGCCCACAATGGCCCAGACCTGACACAGCAGCAGAGGGATCTGCAGCTGGTGGGGACAGGGGAGCCAGTGCAGGAGGGGCTAGGGGTCAAGTTGATGAGACAGGACTAAAGGCAGGTAAGAGAAGGAAAGAATCAGCACTGTTAAGGAAGGCCACATCAGGCATGTCTGGGGCCCGAGAGGTCCTGAGTGCATCGGGCACAGCCCAGCCCTGCCAAGGTGAAACTTGGGTCCAGAGCCCAGGTAGCTGAGTCCAGCCACGTGCCCCGAGTGAGAGGGCTGCAGCAGAACTTCCTGCTTCATTCTGCAGAGCTTAGGGAAGGTGGGAGAAGTAACCGAGAGAAGCAGTCCCACAGTGAGCAGCCAAGACAAAGGTGGAGGTGACCGGCCCAGGAACTGGAGGGTCCATTAGCTCTTGCTCAGGGTGAGCGGCGGCGGCCGCTCACCTGTCCTGAAGGCAGGGCTGTCTTCAAGAGGACACTGAGCTCAGAGCTCAGGGGCTGGCACCTGGAAGGTCTCCGTCACACCTTGACCCTGGCCGGGTGCAGCCCCGCCCGTCTCGCATGGGACCAACCTCAGGGCCACGGCACACCCCCCGCAGACATCCCTGGAGTTGGCAGGGTGCTGGGGTCACCTTTGGGATGGAGGTGGAGGCTGAAGACAAGATGCAGGCAGTGCCGCAGCCATGGAAACGCAGACCATGAAAGGAGGAGAGGAGGGGAGGCAAAGGCCGCCTGGCACGTTCTGAAAGGGTCTGCGCCTGAACAGGAGGGAGGGGAGCGGAGGAGAAGCCAGGGGGCCTCGCAGCCCTGAGGAACTGCCACCTGCGGGTCGCTCTGTGTGTGGCTCCTGCCTTGATCTTCCAACAACAAGGCAGAGCAGCCTGGAGGGTTCTCAGCAGCAACTGGCCGGTCCTCCAGGCGTGCTCTGAGGTCTCCCATGTGGCTGAATTCTTAGATCCTGATCTGTGGATTCCAACCTCCCCTGACCTTCACGGGTCTGACTGGACTTGATGCCACGTCCCCTCCAGTCCTCAGCAGTCAGCAGTGGCCCAGTGTGAGGTTAAAGAGTGGCCAGTGGCCCACACTTGTGGCAAGATGTCTCGTAAGGAGAGAGGTCTCTCCGTTCCCTGACCATGAGTGCTGGCCACCCAGCCCTGCCCTGCTGAACCCGCAGGCTACTCGCTGCTTACACCTTGCAGTCAAAACAGGAAGGACGCGGGCAGGCTGGAGAGGCAAGGCCCCACCAGGCAGGCTTTGGAGACACAGCCCTGAAGGGAGGCGCATCTGGGCAGGGCTTCCGGGAGACCAGGCTGAGGAAGGGAGGAGAATTCTGCTCGGGGGCCTTTCCATGAGTCGCGAGCCCCCTCCGCGGGCCTCTTATGGCGTGCTCGGATCTCTCCTACAGAAAGAACCACCAGAATGGACTTTCCACCCCAAGCCCTGGCCATCGACCCCCAACCCCTGGCCATTCTGTCCTACACAGTGTCCGGGACGGGCCCTCTAGCTCCTGTCCCCAGCCGGCCAACTGCACTTGCCCTTGCAGAGATGCCAGTCTCTTCTGTGCTCGCCACTCTGGGAAGCGCTGTCACCAGGGACTCGCACCTCTGTCCCTAAAGCCAATGGGAATGTTCAGTCCTTGTCATATTTGACCCATAAGCAGCATTTAACTTTCTGCTGAATAAATCTCTTTCTCAAAACACTCTTTCCAAGGCTCATGGGGCAGGACACCCTCTGAGAACTACTCCTTCTCTCTGGCCTCCCGCGAGTGAGCCCCGCATCCTGGTCCTCCAGCCCAGCCTCAGTTCTGCCCTCTCCTGACTCCCCTCCCTGGGCAGTCCACACACTCTAGCCCTCTACCTGAGGACCCACGCTCTGGCCCAGGGTCCCCCGTTGAGCCCAGGACTTGCCAACCTACACCCCAACTCTTCTTCCCAGTGTGGAACCCAGGGCCTGTGTGTTCTGCTCACCACGAGCCACAGCCATCGGGATCCTGAGAAAGGGTCTCACGAGATGCCCAGGCTGACCTTGCACATGCAATTCTTCCTGCCTCCAGTCACGCCCTGGGCCCAGCCACTCCTGGGCAGCTGTGTGTGCTGGAGCACGTGGTCACCAGAGCCCTGCACACAGGGCACCTCCTTGCACTCAGAGCCCAAGCCAACGCCCCAGGGATCGGCCAGGGTAGGAACAGCTCAGCAGTTGGCAGCTCCTACCGATCCAGTGCCTCCCTCCCTCCCTCCCTCCCTCTCTTCTCCCTCTCTTCTCCCTCTCTTCCTCCCTCCCTCCCTCCCTCCTCTTCTCCCTCTCTTCCTCCCTCCCTCCCTCCCTCCCTCACTGCCTCCCTCCCTCCCTCACTCCCTCCCTAACTCCCTCCCTTCCTCCCTCCCTTCCTCCCTCCCTCCCTCACTGCCTCCCTCCCTCCCTCACTCCCTCCCTCCCTTCCTCCTCCCTCCCTCCCTCCCTTCCTCCCTCCCTCCCTCCCTCCCTCT